>NC_084617.1:57071142-57111142 GCF_033978795.1 Nerophis ophidion | reverse complement strand
AAATTATCTCAGTAAGATAATAAAGCTTGTAGCTGAGATTTTATGACCTATATTGAGTAAAACATTCTTGAAACTAGAATATCAACTGATGCTAACACTCACTAGTATAAAACTACTTTTTTTAAAGTAATAATTTCTTACTTCAAGCATGAAAAAACAAATCATGATGCCGAGCGCATATCCTTATGTGAAGATAATGGCCCTAGCATTTTCTTATTTAAGAATATTTTTCAACATATTGAGCAAAAATGGTATCATATTTTTTTCTACCAAGAAGAGTGCACTTGTTATTAGTGAGAACGTACTTATTTTAAGGTATTTTGGGTTCATTGAGGTTAGCTAATTTTACATGTTTTGGAAAGTCTTGACAAGCGGAATGTTCTTGTTCTATTGGCAGATAATTGTGCTTAGTTCAAATAAAATACCCCTAAAAAAAAATTTTTTTCTTGCTTTTGAACACTGACTTTTTGCAGTGCAGAGTCGCTCTCAGTGAAGTCACGGGTTGATTCTGATTTGAGTGGTTGAAGTAGCACGTTTTTTGATTGATTGATTGATTGAAACTTTTTGGGAAATTGCACAGTACACTACATATTCCGTACAATTGACCACTAAATGGTGACACCCGAATACGTTTTTCAACTTGCTTAAGTCAGGGTCCACGTTACCGTATTTTTTGGATTATAAGTCGCAGTTTTTTTCATAGTTTGGCCGGGGGTGCGACTTATACTCAGGAGCGACTTATGTGTGAATTATTAACACATTACTGTAAAATATCAAATAATATTATTTAGTTCATTCACGTAAGAGACTAGACGTATAAGATTTCATGGGATTTAGCAATTAGGAGTGACAGATTGTTTGGTAAACGTATAGCATGTTCTATATGTTATAGTTATTTGAATGACTTTTACCATAATATGTTACGTTAACATACCAGGCGCCTTCTCAGTTGGTTATTTATGCATCATATAACGTACACTTATTCAGCCTGTTGTTCACTATTCTTGATTTATTTTAAATTGCCTTTCAAATGTCTATTCTTGGTGTTGGGTTTTATCAAATAAATTTCCCCAATAAATGCGACTTATACTCCAGTGCAACTTATATGTGTTTTTTTTTTCTTCTTTATTATGCATTTTCAGAAGGTGCGACTTATACTCCTGAGCGACTTATAGTCCGAAAAATACGGTACAAGGGTCTGGCGAGATTCAGGTTAATCAACCAGTGAGGACTGTCGGCTTCTCATGAGCAAACTGTGGGCAAACACACAAGATGTCTTCCTTTTTTCACTTTTGTTTAAAAGCTGCTGGAGGTCTGTGCTTTGTAGAGTAGAAAATGCATCAGTATTCTTCGCGCAACAACTCTGTCATTGCTGTTAAAATAAAAAAAATACTGTATTATCATACTTGCCAACCTTGAGACCTCCGATTTCGGGAGGTGGGGGGTGGGGTGTGTGGTCGGGGTCGAGGCGGGGTGCGTGGTTGGGGGCGTGGTGGAGCGTCATTGGAGGCGTGGTTAAGAGGTGATGAGTATATTTACCGCTAGATTCATAGATTCACCAAGTCAAGTATTTCATATATATATATATATAAAATAAATACTTGAATTTCAGTGATCATTTATTTACACATTTACACACACATATCACTCATCTACTCATTGTTGAGTTGAGGGTTGAATATTCCATCCTTGTTTTTCTAACCATATGCATGTACACTAGATGGCAGTATTCTCCTGTTTAAGAGTGTCACAACACATTGCTGTTTGGCAGACGAACTGCTTTAGGTAGACGAATTCGGACTGCTGTTATTGTGTGTTTTACCGCGCTGGGAGGATGATAATGAAACTGCCTAACAATGAACCCACATAAGAAACCAAGAACTCGCCCTCGATCATTCTATAGTTTTAACGTTATTGGGCAGACACGCTCTTTGTACACGTCATTCAGGTACGCATTGAGCTGGAGGAGGCGTGGCCTCCAGCTTCGCCTGAATTTCGGGAGATTTTCGGGAGAAAATTTGTCCCGTGAGGTTTTCGGGACAGGCGCTGAGTCTCCCGGAAAATCCGGGAGGGTTGGCAAGTATGTGTATTATTCTGTGTCTATGTGGCAAGGTACCCCTGCACCCATTCCTCTGGTAAGTCCATCTTGCTCAAGCAAAACAAAAAAACGTAGTGAATCCAAACTCACTTGAACCATGACACAACAGATCCATTTGTGAGCCACCAACACCTCAACCGCTTCCATCCGCCATCAGTGGCCTGCTGTCCAGCCATGGCCACTGTATGCCTTCTCATCCTTACCGGGGTTTAGGGTGTGTGGTGCTCCCTCTGGCATTCCCTTCTTTACCTTACCACCCCTGTCTCAACATCATGTTCATCTGTTGCTCCCCTACTCTTCATTGCTGCTGTTGTTGCTGTTGTTGGTTTTTTCCTTTTTGCTGCTCCCTCTTTTCTATCACAGCATCTCTCTTTATCTCACTGTTGCTATTAACTGGGCTCTGTCTTTATGTCGTATGTTCTTTTAGGCCCACGCCGTGCATCGCTGGCTAATCGATCAGGACAGTAGTGTGAGCACTGAGATGCCGGATGGCCAAGGAGTATGGCTCTATGATGATGAAGTAAATATCTGCAACACGTATATCTGGCTTTTTTCTTTAATAATCACTATGTGTGTGTGCGTGTGTATATATATATTTATATGTATATACATATCGATGGTCATCTTGTTATGTACAGTTTGTGTCACTCTGCTTTTATTTTCTCACATGTTTCCTTGTTTTGCTTATGGTATTGTAGTGTTGGTTCATTCAAGTGGTGCTGTTGTGCTGTGAGCTAAATCAGTCGTACAGGTGTCGTGGATCACGCTGGAGCTCTTTTATATGTTTCCCTCCCCCTGCTTGACAGATTGTACTAACCAGCTGATTGTTTTTTATATTGTTTTTTTATTTTGTTTAAGCGTTTGTTTAGAGATACGAGTGTCTTATCTGTTTCGATATCCTTCTCAGTGTCTTCGCGGAAACCGATGTTCTCAATGATCAGCATATTACATGGCAAGAGTCCACGGGCAAAATCTGACTGACACTTTGTAAACATGACCGTTGTTCTTTTCACACAGTCCACGCAACAGAGGTCCATGCTAATGATAAAAAATTCACGGTATTTTTCCTGTGGGTTCTTCTGATTTGGTCAATATGCTTGTTTCATCCGTACCACTGTGATTGTGTTTAGGATTCGATCCGATTCAAGTGTGAACGTGCGGCTGTGAGTGAAAGAGTGCGCGAGAGACCTTATCACTGTGATGCATGCTTACTCTCAGTCCGTGCATGCGGCATCTTCAGTGTATTGGCCTGTCTGTGTTGTGTCTGTGATGGTGGATGCGCTCTTTCCGCTGCCTCCCTGCGGTCGTGCATGCCTTGCGCCTTTGATGTGTCACTGTTTGTGTATTGCTGCTGTTGTGTAGTTCCTGTGTGACGTGCCGTGCCTGTCTTCTGTCCGTCTTTTATCTATGTAAAACAGTCTGGGACTTGATCGCCAAGGGTTTCATTGCTACTATCTAATAGATGATCTCTGGAAGAGAGTTCATCTAAGTGCAATAAGACCGCTGGGAAACTTGTTCCAGACGATTCTTTCCCCCTAAAATCTTCCCTTCTTTGCTTTCCGAAATTTTCAATCCTACTTTTCCTATCTCCATATTGCTCCCAAAGGCTATGGAGCGCTATGAGGTTTCCTAAAGCCCAAATGTTTTGAAGAATCATGACATTAACAAACAACAACATTGTAAAAAGTGGAAACAAACTGGCTTCTCAAAAAAACAATATGGAGTGTTATCTTTTTCTTTGGTGCCTATGGTTATGTGTGCATTGGACAATTGCATTTTTCTTCCCTCCTTTTGAATTGCCTGGTATGTTGGAGTGCTACGTGCATTCCAGGAGGGACTATGTGCATCTTGTTAGCATCTAGCACCATCATTTGGGACTGTATGTGTCGAGGCAAATTTATTTACAGCTTTTTGAAGAGGAAAAAAAACAACCGTAAGAGTCAGTAAAGCCGTGAATAATCAGCCATGAACAGGACTGCTGCAAATCAGAGGCCTTGTGGTTAGAGTGTCCGCCCTGAGATCGGTGGGTCGTGAGTTCAAACCCCGGCCGAATCATGCTAAAGATTATAAAAATTACCTCCCTGGTTGACACTCAGCATCAAGGGTTGGAATTGGGGATTAGATCACCAAAATGATTTCTGTGCGTGCTCACAGCTGTTGCTCATTGCTCCCCTCACCTTTGTTCACCCAGGGGGTCAAATGCAGAGGATAATTTCACCACACTTAGTGTGTGTGTGTGTGTGTGTGACAATCATTGGTACTTTAACTTAACTTAAATAGGTCAACGCTTAACCAGGAAGTTGGTATGGACATTTAAAAAGAACTACCGCACTTTCTGCACGATAAGCCGCTACATTTTTTTCTCAAGCTTCCCTACGGCTAACCTATGGATTTTTTTTTTCGCTAACAGCTAAACTATGGAATGGATTTAGCAAAACAAAAACAAAAAAACATGTACTGAAATAATCAACTTAAAGAAACTTTTCAAACTCAAAATGTCTACAATTTACAAGGAAGAGGAATCCTGATAAACATCTGGACCATTATTAAAAAAGGAGAAACTCTTATGTATCTTATAAAGGAAGAATAAAGACATCAATGACATTTCTATTTTGTTTGATTTTGGAAACAATTAAGGTATGTAAATACAAATTTACAATACCTTTTTATGTAAATATTTCATTTCACAACGTACCAGTTTATATCTGCTGCTTATAGTCCGGTGTGGTTAATATGTGAATACATGTTTTTTCTTCTGAAATGTAGTGGTTGCGGTTGAAATACAGGTGCGGCTTATTGTCTGGAAAATATGGTAGTTGTTTTAGGTGATTGGGAAACTCTTCATTGTTCTGATTTTGGTAGGGGTCTAAAACACATGCGGGTCATTCAAATTCTATTAACCCTCTTCATCAACCTGTCGAGCCCCCTCCTGTAAGACAGAGTTGTGTATTGTCAGTGGTCCGTGTAAAGGTCCTGGCCCCTGCTACCATTACCACTCATTAGGCTAGGAGAAGGTCCCCTTATCATCCCACAGCTCTAACTAGCCCTCATTTAGTCCTCAGAGACAGATGCTCCGAGAACCAAGCCCCATTCGTCACACTGCGGCCGCATGGCAGACTCAATATGAAGAAAAGCAAACTGTCACACTCTGCACTGTCATATAAATTCTCTCCCGTCTCAGTTTCTCTTTTCCAGCTGCTCCCTGGCCCACTGTAGAAGCAGACTACATTAGGAGGCCCATTCAGGGCCAGCCACCAGCAGTTGGCTGTAATTTGTTTCGGCGAGGGGTGCACAGGGTCATTTACATGTGAAAGGCCACGGCCTATTCAAATATTGTTACACTCATTTCTATCCCAGGGTTATTAATACCAGCTTTCAAATAATTAAGATCAAAAGCTGTTGGGGGTTATTTCTCCATTTTGTTGAGCCTCCAGATAGATACCAACATTGGCGAGAAAACAGAGGAGCAGAGGTTTTCTGAACTTGCTGATCGATTAGATTACTTAGACGTTTGCTACAGTGCTATCTGAGATATGTTTGATGGAGAGAACTTTCAGTGGAGTCATTCTAAGAAGAGAAACTGAGTGACAAGAAACGTGCATGAATGCATGCATGTGCATGTGTTTAAGGTGAATGCGCAGAGCATGGGGAAGGTGGTCAGCAACTCTTAAAGTACGTGTCCTGTCCACCTTTCGCCAGATGTATGGAGCAAGAAAAACAGGTCCCTGGTGAAGTTTCTATGCCTTGTCAAAAATTAGATCAGGGACATCCTAAAAACGTACACAATGTTTATCTCAAATGTCAAAGCATATTTATTCTTTGTCTCTCAATAGTGAATTGTTATTTCGTAACAGTGGAACCTATGGTAACGCGTTTCCACTCCAGAAAAATACCCCAATGGTAAGTCATAATTAGGAGATGAAAAGTCAAAATTATGAAATAAAAAAGTCGGAATTATAAAATAAAGAACTTGAAATGAGAGGAGAGAGTCAAAATTATGAATTATGAAAGTCACAAATATGGGATAAAAGTCATAATTATTCAATTAAAAGTTATATTTATGAGAGAAAAGTCAAAATTATGAGGGAAAAAGTCAAAATTGTGAAATAAAAAGTGATAATTATGAGATAAAGGAGTTTAAATTATCAGATGAGAAAATCAGGATTATGAAAGTCACAATTATGGGATAAAAGTCATGATTATGAAATGAAAATTTATATTTATGAAAGAAAAGTTGAAATCGTGAGAAAAAAAAGTCAAAATTATTAAATAAAAAGTAGTAATTATGAGATAAAAAATTAAAAATGTTGAATTAACAAAATTTGAGATCAAGTCAAAATTCTGAGATTAGAATATTCATCATTATGATTGTTGAAAGTTATGATTTTAAAAAGTCATAATTTTGAGAGAAAAGGTCAAAATTATGAGATTAAAAAGTCATTATTATGAAATATAATGTCATAATTATGAGCAAAAAAAGTCATAATTATGAAATGAAAAAAATCAGAATTATGAGCTAAGAAGGTCGAAATTAAGAAATATGAAAGTCACATTTATAGGAGGAATTGTCATAATTATGAGATTGAAAATCCTATTATGATATAAAGTTGTAATTCTGAGATTAAAATATTCATAATGATGAGATTTTTAAAAAGTCATAATTATCAGAGAACGGGTCAAAATTATGAGATTAAAAACAATCATTATTAATAAATAAAATGTCATAATTATGAGCAAGAAAAATCCAAATTATGAGATGAAAAAAATCTGAATTATGAGATAAGAAAATCGAAATTATGAGTATGAAAGTCAAATTTATGGGAAAAAATTGTTGTAATTATGAGGTAAAAAGTCCTACTTATGTGAGAAAAAGTCGAAATTATGACAAAATAAATAATTATGAGATAAAAAAAATCGAAATAACAAATCATGATATAAAGTCAAAATTCTGAGATTAAAATATCCATAATGATGAGATTTTTAAAAGTCATAATTATGAGAGAAAAAGTCAAAATTATGAGAGAAAAATTCATTATTATGAGATAAAATGTCATAATTATGAGCAAAAAAAAAGTCCAAAATATGAGAGAAAAAATTTCGGAATTATGAGATAAGAAAGTTGACTTTATGTAATATGAATGTCAAATTTATGTGAGAAATTGTCATAATTATGAGATTAAGATATATGTATGAGAGGAATAGTCATAATTATGAGAAAAAAAATCGGAGTTGTGAGATAACAAAGTTGAAATTAAGGGATAGTTGAAACTATGATCTAACATGTCATAAAAAGACAATCATGCGATAAAGTCATAACTCTTATCTTGTAATTTTGACTTTTTATCTTATAATTCTGGAATTTTTATCTTTTAATTATGATTTACCATTGAGTATTTTTTTCCTTTAGTGGTGAAAATGGGCTTCCATAGGACACCGATAAATGTAACAGTTACTCACATCAAAGGATAGAAATAGAAACAATGGAAACATGCATGTTGCCACAATACAATTTTAAACTGTAGAAACCGTTAGTCACCGCTCGTTTTTCGCAGCTCTTTGCAATCGAACATCGCCATGATAGACCCATTTGTGCAAAGTAGGATTATCATATTATAAATCAAATATTTTCATAGTTAGCGCATAAAACCTTCTAAATATGTGTTTTTCACAAAATTAGAGACCTCTATACATGAAATGAAACCCGTCTATACACTCGTTTCACCTAATATTGTAGCCTTGAATGTGTTCTACTGTAGATTACAGTACTCACTAGTAACCCATAGGATCCTCCAAGCCACAACAACATGGCCACAACGTGGAAATACTTTTGCAAATGCTGGATAATTCCTCTAAGTTAGAACTAGGCTGAAAGTTATGATACACGTCGCTCAAGCCAAAGCTGTGTTATTGATGTCGACGATGAAGCGCATTAAAATAGTTTATCTCCATGTTTTCCGGGCAGCTCTTCATAGCTGACAGCAGTCTCCTTCAAAAGGTTTTTTGTTTTTTTTTAACACTGAATATATGTAACTGATTATTTTCTGTTTGAATTTGTGTGTATTTAAGAAATCAGTATTAAAAAAAAGCCAGTCTATAAAAATTCAGTGCTGAAAAATTCAGTGTGGAAAAATTTGCTGCCTCAAAAATCGAGACTCACTTCCAGTAAATTAAGCCTGAAGCAATCGATCCTGTCTCAGAACCAGCCAATGGGGTGTCAACTTTGAAGTCACGTGACACAGGTCATACAAAACAGCATAAAAATGGCAGTTAACTGGGCTACCTTGGCATAATACTGTATGATTAATATTTCAACGCGGCCGGCTGGATATTTCCAAACTGAAGAAATTATTCCAATGGTTAGAATCTGCACTTTTGATTGACGCATGATTGGATACGAACAGAGTGGGGCGGGGCTTGTTTACAGAGTAGAAAATCTTAAAGCCAGTTTCAGACGGAGGCAAATTCCAACAACAAAGTTCTGGAAAAAAGTGATGTATCAAATACGTGGATGTTTTTTTTATTTTTGTTTTTTACCCCTGACTCGATTATTCAAGCTGTTGATCAAAATTCAGTTACATAAATTCAGTGTAAAAAAAAAAAAAAGCTTTCGTAATGGAGACACAAATGAACCTCCATATTCACCAATGTAGGGACATGTTATTGACGAGGCAGTAGTTCAAGATGAAGTCCTTCAAAAAGTGGGTCAAGCTGAGGTTGGGAAAATAGAGTAGATGTTGTGTTGTTTAATAATGTTCACCCTTAACCCAGAAAAGGATGTCCCGCTTGGTATTATAAATTATAACAATATAATTAACTTCTAAAGGCCTTAGTGGCCACATGCGTGGACAGCACCTTTTAGCTCCTATTTCCAAAATGGTGTACTCTACTGTATTGGGAACTTATGCCGACATATGGACACTGCTGTCTGGTGGTGTCAGAAGAGTATTACATATAATGCAATTTGTAATTAAAAAAAAAAAGTAAAAATACAAATTTGCATGTCACTACACAATGAAAAACACATTTGTTCCTTATGAACTAAGAACATCTTATAAAAAGATGATTTTTAGTTGTTATTCTAATTCGGGTCCAATAAGCCCAAATAGCAAAGAGAGAAAAAAAAAATCATGTAAACAAACAGCTTGGGCCTTAAAAGGTTAATAAAACATACTATTTATCGATCGCTTCAACATAATACCAATAAAAAACAAGAATACTGAACTTTAATACATATAATACATAATGATATTTGGTAAACGCAGAAAAGAAGGTCAAACACAAATAAAAATAGATAGGGTGTAATAACAGTGTTATATCCTACTCAGTGGCCTAGTGGTTAGAGTGTCCGCGCTGAGATCGGTAGGTTGTGAGTTCAAACCCCGGCCGAGTCATACCAAAGACTATAAAAATGGGACCGATTACCTCCCTGCTTGGCACTCAGCATCAAGGGTTGGAATCGGGGGTTAAATCACCAAAAAGGATTCCCGGGCGCGACACCGCTGCTGCCCACTGCTCTCCTCACCTCCCAGGGGGTGAACAAGGGGATGGGTCAAATGCAGAGGACAAATTTCGCCACATCTCGTGTGTGTGTGACAATCATTGGTGCTTTAACTTAATTTAAAATTATATATTTAACACTTAATGTAGGCCAAAAACCTCAAGCATTTGCTTTGAAAAAAAAAAAAAGTATTAAAAAAAATCCGCAATGTAGTGACGCCGCGACATTTGAAGTGTGTTGTAGCGAGGAACGATTGATTGTAAGTAATAATTTGACATAGGTCTCACAAAAAGACACACCCACGGTTAATCTTTCGATTCTCAATGAACTGAGGACGTGTGCAATGTGTTTAGAAAGTTATACATTTTACAACCTCAGGCCTTCAAGTTTAAAAGTTTTAGTTTGCAACACTAAAAGTAGATTATTTGTTTTTCAGCATTACCACCAACAATCTCATTTGTATGCACAAAATCCCCGCAAGGTCTGAATGCCAGATATGGCTTATAAGCATTGCTAATTGTGCTTCCTTTTAATTTTAATACTAATTCTATCTGTTCTTATCTCTAAGGCTGATTCAACATCTCCAATTAACTTAACGTGCACGTTATTGTGTGACAAACCCGAGGTAACCTGAGACAAAACCACACAGAGAAGGCCATACTAAGATTCAAACCCAGAATTTTCTTGCTTACAACAACAATGCTAACCAATCACAGTTATGATGAAAAGCAACCTTACTCTGCCTGAAATATACGCCTTGTTTGCATTAGGATGATTGCTGCATTATGCTGAAGTGTTGTGTGTGTGTGTGTGTGTGTGTGTGTGTGTGTGTGTGTGTGTGTGTGTGTGTGTGTGTGTGTGTGTGTGTGTGTGCGTTATGTATGTATGCGGTTGTGTATGTATGACTGTGTGTGCGGGTGTGTGTGTGCATGCACTTTACTGGAGGTGTGCGTGGTGATGTGTAAGTATGTGTGGTTTCAAGGTTCATTGCGAGTGGGACTTTTAGAATATGTACTTTTGCGTGAGGCAGCATTTAAGTGATGGGTCCCCAAACTTTTTGATTCGGGGGCCGCATTGGGTTAAAAAAATCTGGCCGGGGGCCGAGCTGTGTGTATATATATATATATATATATATATATATATATATATATATATATATATATATGTATATATATATATATATACACATATATATGCACATATATATATATAAATATATATATATATAGGCAGCACGGTGAAAGAGGGGTTAATGCGTCTGCCTCTCAATTTGAAGGTCCTGAGTCGTCAGGGTTCAATCCCGGGCTTGGGATCTTTCTGTCTGAAGTTTGCATGTTCTCCCCGTGACTGCGTGGGTTCCCTCCGGGTACTCCGGCTTCCTCCCACCTCCAAAAACATGCACCTGGGGATAGGTTGATTGGCAACACTAAATGGTCCCTAGTGTGTGAATGTGAGTGTGAATGTTGTCTGTCTATCTGTGTTGGCCCTGCGATGAGGTGGCGGCTTGTCCAGGGTGTACGCCGCCTTCCGCCCGATTGTTGCTGAGATAGGCACCAGCGCCCCCCCGCAACCCTGTTAACAATGGGAAAATGCATTTTTAGACAATAGGATTTGCCTGAGTGGCTAGGAGGCACCAAGAGTAACAAGCGGTAGAAAATGGATTAGAAAGGACTGATTAAAAAATAAAAAATACTAAATCCAAAATAAATAAACTTTTTTTTTTTCTTCTTTTTTTTAATTGGGACTTTTCCGTGGGCCGGATTTTGGACGTAGTTTGGGGACGCCTGATTTAAGTTGCCATATTGAATCAGTTTAGTTATTAAAGGGGAACTTCACTTTTTTTGGAATTGGAATCGTAATGAAAAAGACATGACGACGGATGGACTTTTTTTTTTTTAATGCATTCCCACTAAATAAAAGTGAAGTATATTTATATAGCGCTTTTTATCTAGTGACTCAAAGCGCTTTACATAGTGAAACCCAATACCTAAGTTACATTCAAACCAGTGTGGGTGGCACTGGGAGCAGGTGGGTAAAGTGTCTTGCCCAAGGACACAACGGCAGTGACTAGGATGGCAGAAGCGGGAATCGAACCTGCAACCCTCAAGTTGCTGGCACGGCCACTCTACCAACCGAGCTAAATCGCCCCTGCTTACAGCGGAGCCATTTTATTTTGTCCTTGAAACACAATAAATAACCATCCAAAAAACGGCAACAATATTCCATTTATATTTCGTGACTTGAATATTAACTAAGTATTAGTGATGCTGTTATTATAAGCGCTACCTCAACGGCGAAGCAGGCGGGAGACGGTAGATTTAAGAACTACCACAACGGGTGTGATGGCGGAGGAAGGCTGCAGCAGAGGAAGGCTGCAGCAGAAAACAGTCCCTCGTCATCTTGGACTCCATGCCACTGGGCCCTGACCCGATTCTGTCAAGGATCGTGTGGTGACTGTGCACCAGTATCCCCACGTAAAACTAAGTCACGCACAGGCATCCTCCATAAAGGGATAGCCCCCCTACCAGGAGGATCGTCATACTCGTTTGAGTGACCGCAGATGATAAGTGCTAACGCAGACCAACTAGTTATAGCTGTGATCACAAGCTTGTGTTCAATTTCAACATCATCGACTGGCAAGGTGTTTCCTCGCTTCCTTGCTCCCTGGAAGTCTATTGTAGATCATAAGTCATGCATCTCACCTGGGCAGAAGATGTCTGAGGACATGTTCAGACAAGTTGGAACTAGTTTTTTACCGATATCAATATTTTGATTATTTTCGATACTTCTCGATACTTTTCTAAATAAAGGGGACTACAACATTTTTTATTATCACTAATCCTCGCCTCCATGGCGACAAGTAAAGTAAGTTTCTTAGAAGTATCATCCCTGCAGGACGAGGAGTAGCTAAACCTGCTTCACTAGACACTGTAGCTCACCGGCGTCAAAATGTAAAGAAACGCCATTGGTGGGTCTACACCTGACATCCACTGTAATGATACCAACTACAATAGCGTATCTAGTCAATACTACTATGATTACGTCTATATTTTTTGGCATCAAGGCATCTTCTTTCTTTTTTTTAAATGAATATTATGTTTATAAACGCAGGAAATATGTCCTTGGACACATGAGGATTTTGAATATGACTAATGTATGATCCTGTAACTACTTGGTATCGGATTGATACCATGGGATGGTAACATCCAAAACTAATGTAAAGTATCAAACAACAGAATAATAAGTGATTGTTACATTTTAACAGAAGTCTAGATAAAACATGTTAAAAAAGAAAGTAAGCAGATATTAACAGTAAATGAACAAGTAGATGAATGATTATTTTTCTACCACTTGTCCTTAATAATTCAGAGAAAATAATAGAATGGAAAAGGACAAAATATATGTTACTGCATATGTCAGCAGATTAAATTACAAGCCTTTGTTTGCTTACTTACTACTAAGAGACAAGTCGTCTTGTATGTTCACTATTTTATTTAAAGACAAAATTGCAATAAGAAAGTAATGTTTAATGTACCGTAAGATTTTTTGTTTAAATAAAGCCAATAAAGCAATTTTTGTGATCCCTTTTATTTAGAAAAGTACTGAAAAGTATCGAAATACATTTTGGTATATTTAAATTATATATATATATATAATATATCAATCAATCAATGTTTACTTATATAGCCCTAAATCACTAGTGTCTCAAAGGGCTGCACAAACCACCACGACATCCTCGGTAGGCCCACATAAGGGCAAGGAAAACTCACACCCAGTGGGACATCGGTGACAATAATGATCCAGTGGGACGTCTGTGACAATAATGATTATGAGAACCTTAGAGAGGAGGAAAGCAATGGATGTCGAGCGGGTCTAACATGATATGTATATGTATAAAACTTTACAGTTATTTTAACTGCAATATAAAATATATAATTATTCATGCCAGATTTGAGATAGTCATCGACTAAAAATAAATAAATGGCTCTTAAAATTAGGGACATTTCTTGAAATAAAATGTAAAAACTTGGTAAGTGACAAAAATTTTGCAGCATACATGAAGACAGACGCGTAAAATTGATTGTACTCGCTTTATTGCTCATTCAAGAAATGCAAACCTTAGCACACGTTCTAGTCCAAGTCCACCTTTAGTAGATCAGGTCTTAAGTCTTTGACTTACTGCTCGATTTCAAATATGTTCTACTCTATTATTGGTTTAAATGGATAAACCATTCATTAAGAGCTGCCTGTGCATTGATGTCTGAATGGGTCTGTTGTCTGGGAGAGGAGGTATGAGACACTGACTCAGTGCTTTGTGCAGATGACGATCCCTTTACGCTGTGACAAAATGTACTCATAACTGAACACCTTCTAGCATGATAAATAGCTCGTGTTTTTATGTACTGTAACACTTCATATATTACAATAATATCCTACCGTGGCGTTAAAGGGGAATTTTGCCTATTGTTCACAATCCTTATTAGAGACAAGAAGACACATTTTTTTGGTGTTATTTTTTTTTGCATTCTAATTTGTTATAATCGGCTCGTTCTAGGTGGCTAGCAATGCAGCTAATGGGAGCAATCTATTTTGCCTGTATATATCCTCTAAAAATGCATCAAAAAACTACCTGCAGTACATTAATTACATTCTGTAACCTGTACAACAGGGGTCACCAACGCGGTGCCCGCGGGCACCAGGTAGCCCCTAAGGACCAGATGAGTAGCCCGCTGGTCTGTTCTAAAAATAGCTCAAATAGCAGCACTCACCAGTGAGCTGCCTCTATTTTTTAATTATATTTGTTTACTAGCAAGCTGGTCTCGCTTTGCTCGACATTTTTAATTCTAAGAGAGACAAAACTCAAATAGAATTTGAAAATCCAAGAAAACATTTTAAAGACTTAGTCTTCACTTGTTTAAAAAAAATCATTTGTTTTTTTTACTTTGCTTCTTATAACTTTCAGAAAGAAATTTTTTGAGAAAAAATACAACCTTAAAAATTATTTTTGGATTTTAAACACATTTTTACCTTTTAAATTATTTCCTCTTCTTTACTGACAATTTAAATTGTTCAAATAAATACATTTTTTTATTGTAAAGAATAATAAATAAATTTTAATCAATCCGAGCATAGTAGCTCGGATTCAGACTCGGATCTCAGCTGCGTGAGCGATTCAACAGATTACGCATGTATTGAAACGGATGGTTGGAGTGTGAAGGCAGGTATCGAAAACAAAATTAAAGAAGAAACAGAAGCTTTTGAGCCATATCACGACAGATAGCGACATGGGAGGAAGAGCAAACAAATTTGTCGATCGCTTTCTAACCAACGATTGGCATGTGTTTGTTTGGCATTAAATGTGGGTAAGTCAATAACATCAACCAAACTCACCTTTGTGATTTCGTTGACTTTATCATTGGAAATGCATCTGCTTTGAGTGTCGCAGGATATCCACACATTCAGTCATAGCTTAGCTGTCGTCGGTACAGTATGCGGAACAAACGAGGGACTTTCGCATCTCTTGAACACTTTTGCAACTTGAATCCGTCTCTGTTCGTGTTGATACATCCTCCGACAATACACCGACTAGGCATGATGTCTCCAAGGTACCGGAAAACAGTCTAAAAAACGGAAAATAACAGAGCTGATTTGACTTGGCGTGTGTAATGTGTTTGAGAAAATGGCGGGTCGCTTCACGATGTGACGTCATGGGTGAAAGGTCATTGCTCCGACAGGCGAACAATTAAAAGGCGTTTAAATTGACAAAGTCACCCTTTTAGAGTTCGGAAATCGGTTAAAAAAAAACATATGGTCTTTTTTCTGCAACATCAAGGTATATATTGACGCTCACATAGGTCTGGTGATAATGTTCCCCTTTAAAATGACCAAAATATAGTAAATATTTTACATATTACATATTGTTATGAAGGTGTAGGTAACTACATTTAATATAGACTTGCAGTGTGTATATAAAACATTGATGGAGGGGTTTAAAGTGGTTTTAGAGGGAATTGAAGGCTACAACGGTGACTCCCATTAGCCACATTCTGCAAGCATTTTTTTTTTATCATCTTTAAACCCCTCCATGCCCCTACACACACACACAAAATACATGTGTTCTTGTCTTTCGCATTGTAACTGACAGGCAGAATAATACTGTATCGTGAGATTTTGATGCCTTTACATCCCTAGTGGTGAACCAACAAGTATTGCTGGTCCTGGGATACATTGTCTACACAAGTGTTCTAAAGCCTGTTCATTAACCAAACTGATTTCAATCCCAGTCTTTCTGAGCAGATTGTGCCTGATGCTGACTCAGTCCCAGCTGTGACCCATGACTCCGGTCTTTGTACGAAATGGAGTGTGCGCTTTCTGCTAGTGCTTGACAACACAGAGTGTTGTGAAGACTCATTCTCTTCACAGCGATGCCCTTTCGGTCATCCCATTCCCTCACACACCTTCACTCTGCAGGCTTGCTTTTTCATCTCTACCTGTCCACTTAGGAAGATGAATGGAGGTCTGGACCAGCAATGACACACTCCTTTCCCTTTTTTTATTGACTTCATTCATACATGGATGAATTTTTCCAACTCTTGAATTTAATCTCCCACAGGTTTGGGTGGCGTTTCGCATTTATTGGAGTATTTCTATTTGTGGTCAGAAGTTTACATACACTTATCATGGTCTTAAGTGTAAATTCAATTACTTATTTGATTGTTCTTTTTTCAAAACTGAATCATGATAGAACATATATTTTCCATGTTTTCTACAAACCCCATTTCCATATGAGTTGGGAAATTGTGTTAAATGGAAATATAAACGGAATACAATGATTTGCAAATCATTTTTAACCCATATTCAGTTGAATATGCTACAAAGAGAACATATTTGTCAAGCTTTGGCATGGATTGTGTGTGCTCCTTCGACGCAGAGGGATTACAGGACGAGCCAGGCGTGAATTAAGGTACATGATGTTTTATTTGGAATTCTAAATACAAAAATAAACAAACTAAGGGCGTTCACAAGGAGGTATAAAACTTGGCTACAAAATATAAACAGGAAACAAAAACACTTGCTCGATTGGCATGAATGAACTAAGAACAGAAACAGCACAATGACATGACTATAAACAACTAAAACAAAACACTTACTGTGACAACAAAAACGGGAGGCAAGAATAGCAAGATGCGTGGCAGGTGATCGCGGGCATGGAGAATGAGCAGCAAGGTCGTAGATAACAATGAACGTTAGAACGGCATGGGTAATGAAAGTTGATGTTCCCAGACTGATGGACGGAAAGAAATTGACTTAAATAGTGGCTGTGAATAATTAGGAACAGGTGCGGGACTGAGGGCATGGGCGTGACTAGGAGGGCAAGGTGAAAAGCAATGAGTTGTCATGGTAACAAAAACAAACCAGGAAGTGAAAAAACAGAACAAGAGTCCAGAACACAAAACAAAACATGATCAAACATGAAATCAGATTTACAAACGTGACAATATTTGATGTTCAAACTGATAAACATTTTTTTTGTGCAAATCATTAACTTTTGAATTTGATGCCAGCAACACGTGAAAAAGAAGCGGGGAAAGGTGACAATAAATACTGATGAAGTTGAGGAATACTCATCAAACACAATATATGGAACATCCCACAGGTGTGCAGGCTAATTGGGAACAGGTGGGTGCCATGATTGGGTATAAAAGCAGCTTTCATGAAATGCTAAGTAATTCACAAACAAAGATGGGGTGAGGGTCACCACTTTGTAAGCAAATTGTCGAACAGTTTTAGAACAACATTTCTCAACGAGCTATTGCAAGGAATTTAGGAATTTTACCATCTACGGTCCGTAAAATCATCAAAAAGTTCAGAGAATTTGGAGAAATCACTGCACGTAAGCGATGATATTATTTATCAACAATATCCTGAAACGCCGCCGGCTTGGCAGGGCCCGAGCTCATCTAAGATGGACTGATGCAAAGTGGAAAAGTGTTCTGTGGTCTGATGAGTCCACATTTCAAATTATATTTGGAAACAGAGGACATGATGTCCTTCAGAACAAAGAGGAAAATAACGATTCGGATTGTTATAGGCGCAAATGTCAAAAGCCAGCATCTGTGATGGTATGGGGGTGTATTAGTGCCCAAGGCATGGGTAACTTACACATCTGTGAAGGCACCATTAATGCTGAAAGGTTCATACAGGTTTTGGAGCAACATATGTTGTCATCCAAGCAACGTTATAATAGACGCCCCTGCTTATTTCAGCAAGACAAGTGTTACAACAGCGTGTCTCCGTAAAAAAAGAGTGCGAGTACTTTCCTGGCCCGCCTGCAGTCCAGACCTGTCCCCCATCAAAAATGTGTGGCGCATTATGAAGCGTAAAATATGACAGCGGAGACCCAGGACTGTTGAACGACTGAAGCTCTACATAAAACAAAAATGGGAAATATTTCCACTTTCAAAGCTTCAACAATTAATTTCCTCAATTCCCAAACGTTTGAGTGTTGTTAAAAGAAAAGGTGATGTAACACAGTGGTGGACATGCCCTTTCCCAACTACTTTGGCACGTGTTGCAGCCATGAAATTCTAAGTTAATTATTATTTTTTTTACAAAATCAAGTTTATGAGTTTGAACATCAAATATCTTGTCTTTGTAGTGCATTCAATTGAATATGGGTTGAAAAGGATTTGCAAATCATTGTATTCCGTTTATATTTACATCTAACACAATTTCCCAACTCACATGGAAACAGGGTTTGTAAATACAATAATTTTAGTGCACAAGATTTGGATTAATTGTGGATTTATTTGAATATTACATTAGGTCAGGGGAACTAAAAAAATTCAAATAACTCCTTGTCGTCTTTACAAATAAAATTAAAAAATCCTCAGCAAAATAAACCAAGACAAAAAAGGGAAAAAACAGCACTGACATATTTTGGTCTTTAATTAAGTCCATAGTCGCCTTTTGACCTGTCCCTACTGGCTGGCTGAGCAGGAGCTCTGTGTTTTGGACCCTCAGTCTCAGGGAAGAGCTAAAAAAATAAATAATCGTAGATTTACACAAGTAGAGAAAATCTTTGTAGTCATGCCTATTTTGGATGTGGTACAACTGCCAAAGTCTGGAAGAAGATTAAATTACATTGGTTAGCACATTTTCAGGAAAACCCAGGAACCGCCAAGTCCACAATGACAATTAATTAGAGCTTTTAGGTCACAAAGAAGTATGTATGTAGCAGTTAAAGTGAGACTTTCAAACCTAACACTGGAGTAACTGTCACACAAGATAGTGTCGTGCCCTGGGGCTGTTTTGCTGTGGGTGAATGGAATTATAAAGAATGTGGACTACCCCCAGATTAACCTCAAATAAAGTAAGATGGCAGAAATGTGGACACATTTGGGTGTTCCAAAAGGATATTGATCCCAAACACACATGAAACTGGTATTGGAATTCATAGAGTAGGCTGACATAACATCCTGGAATTATGTTACCCAAGCGCTGACCTCAACCATATTGAATATTTGTAAACTATGCTTTAAAATTTGTCCAAACCTACTGTAGGACAGGTGTGCTTCATAGGCCCCAAATCGCTGGATATATTTGAAGATGTATGTATACTTCTTACCCAGTGTACATTTGGAAAAATGCAGGGTGACCCAAAAAAAACTGAACCCATAAAAATGGT
This sequence comes from Nerophis ophidion, assembly GCF_033978795.1. Classification (NCBI taxonomy): domain Eukaryota; kingdom Metazoa; phylum Chordata; class Actinopteri; order Syngnathiformes; family Syngnathidae; genus Nerophis; species Nerophis ophidion. The sequence continues at coordinate 57,091,858 of NC_084617.1, read as the reverse complement.
AGTAAATCTTACAAAGGTCCAACACATTTTAAGGAATTTGCTGACTTTAAACTTCAGTCTGTGTATGATTAATACCCAATGTTTCAGGTAATGCACTCGCTTTGCATGGAAGTCACTCTTTCCAAAATATGGTCCAAAAGGGCAATGAAGGGAAACATGATTGCTGCCTTCAGTTCTCCAATGTGTTCTAAAACAATCCTCAAACGATCGGTGAACTGAAGTCAGCAGTCACAGCAAAAATGTTTGAAATCCCCCAGAGGAATCCACCTTCTGCCATATGACGGTTGCCTTTGCCTTGCCATTTGCAGCACATTTTGGAAAGAACATGACATTTATTTAAATTGGCATTCACACATTGCTTGCAATTTATCGGGGTACGCCAAAGACCGTGTGAAAACCGAACACAAAACCTGGTCATCCATCACCCATCCATTATGAACCCAAAGAACCACGGTGATCTGACAAAAAAATTACCATGTTCAATTCTTTGTGACGTTTTGAAATGAGGCTTATTCAAAACGCATTTCACCGTGTCAAAAACAACAGCCTCCGGGCGCCGTGGCTCGGATGGTAGAGCAGCCGTCCAGAAACTTGCGGGATCCTGGTACAAATCCACCTTCTGCCATCCTAGTCACTGTCGTGTCCTTGGGCAAAACACTTCACCCACCTTGTCTCCACTAGTGTATAAATATGAAGGAATGTTTGGTGGTGGTTGCCGCAAATTGGAAGCCATGTTTCTGTTAGTCTAACCCAGGGCAGCTGTGGCTACAAACGGTCTTAATTTCCCCACTGGGATTAATAAAGTACTTCTATTTCTGAACTTCAGTTTACCGCAATCAACGTGGAGAGAATGAATTATGGATTATCAGTGTCACGCGCTTTGAGTCACTAGTAAATATAAAAATGTTAGAACATCTTAAGCTGGAATGGAACCCAAAGCTGAGATGGACACGTTGAAAAAAAAAAAGTATTTATAACAAAAAGTGGACTTACGAGGAGCGAAAAAACAAACCAAAAAGCACACTAAAACAGAGCGGGAATAAACAAAAAGCGCACTCAAACGGAGTGGAGAATAAACTATACCACTCCACCAGGATGAGGCCAACGGGAGAGATGATCACAATGTAGCCAAGTGAGTGAAAACGTTCTTGGTGCAGAGTGAACCATCGTCAATGACTGGTCCGCACGGCTTAAAAAGGCCTAATTGCTAACTACCCGTTGGTGTGAGAGAGAAAGAGGCGCCGCCCAGGACTGCTGAAGAGACACTTCAAGAGAAGGCAGACAGGTGGCAGCAAAGCAGTGGAGGCAAACACCACAACTCCATTATTGTTATTACTATCCGTCATAACACTGTCATAATCTGTCAGTCACAATTTTCTGGCGGACCTTCTCGATGTAAACATGATAACTATGCGTTGGCAGTGAAGTTAAACACGGATCCAATCTGCGTTATGGCCATATTCACAAAATGTTGAGAAAGGTTGTTTGCCATCGTTGGAATGCAGTTCAACGCCATTAAAACATCCAAGATAATTGAAAATGTGGGAGATGATTGTACACAGACAGAAGTTCAAGGTCAGAAATTTTCTACAAATGTCCTGTATCTTTGTAAGATGTAATAACATTTTTATGGCTTTTCTGGGGGCGTCGGGGTTTGGGTCACGCTGTCTATAATAAATTCAAACTAATGCATCTGATTACTGTTTTAAAAACCATTGAAGACGTCCTGTTATTCCGCCATGGAAAAAGAACGGTTTCATCAAACTTCTGACCACAACTGTATGTGCCTCAACATATGAAGTTTTTCCATGAACTGTCTTGCAATTTTCTTAAGTCATCCCAAGGCTGCTCAGTTCATTGGCCCGTTCACCATTTCTGTCATCAGTCTCGCATCGGTTGCCTATGACCGTACTCACACTGTGTAAGTCCGCCATGCGGGTGTTGGCTGCCATGCAGTGTGTGCCAGTGAGAGTTGAGGTCTAACAAGATAAAGGCGGGTGACAGGCTGAGGAAAGATAGCTGACAAAGGGTCAGTATTTATGTCGATTCCTCCCCCAGCTGGTCTCGGACCCCAGGACACAGGCCATAAAGCTACTACAGGCAGCACACGTGGGAGGCTGAAGTTCTTTATTCTGTCAACAAGGCAGAACTGAAAGTGGGTGCAAAGGGCACGTCGGTCATGGATCTAAATCAACCGTGCCACCCAGCAGAAGTGTGCCACGGTTTACTACAACTTCCCTAAGACATAATGGAGCATGTTAGCCATAGGTTTGATGAGAAGATATCAAAACACATTTCTAACGTCCAACGAAGGGCAGTGCCTTCGATATATCTTCATTCGGTCACGTTTATTAATTTTTTTTTCTCCTCAGCTATATTGAACTACTGCTGACCGAGACAGGGGAGGCTTACCTCAGAGAGTTCCAGGCCATATTAGTGGAACTCACCACAATTTGTCAAATATTTAGCAATGTTCTCCCTCTGTAGTGGAGATGTAGTTGCATTTACACAGTGAGGACGGGAGATGTGTCCCATGTGATATTTTTGCCCAAGTCACGGTCCATTTGTACGTAGTCTTCTTTCTACATTGCCCCCCCCCCAGTGCCCCCCTCCTACAGCATTTATCTCCCTGCATGGTTTTGGCAGCGATGTGCTTTTCCCAGCATTTAGCCAGGAGAGGGAGCGAGGAGGGGAGAGGTAGAGAAAAGAGGGCCTTTTCAACAGAGGAATGACGGACGCTTTATTAAAGGAGGTAGGGTCTTTTGAGAGAATGGCCCCTTCATGCCCCCCCCCCCCCCCCCCCCTTCCCCAACCGGAGTGTCTGGCCCATTGTCATGGGGAGGTGGTAGCGGCCCCCCGCCAAGCGCTTTGTCACTGTAAGTCACCTCACAGACTGAAACAGATCTGCGACTTAAAAAAAACTATTTTGCACATTTTCTATTTCGGGGTAGCCTGGTCCGTGAAAAATGATTGTGCGGCTGTCACAAAACATACAGGCGACGCAGAGATGGGCGTGACATGTGGGGAAGACAGGACAAGAGAAAGGAGGGATAAGTGGAGGTGACAGTGCAACTGAGTGGGAATGGTCGATGGGGTATGTGAGGAGGAGAGTCCAGTAGGTAGAGGATGCAGGAGAGGGTCGGCAAAACTCAAAAGCGCGGGCTAAAAAAAAAAAAAAATTGACCGAAGTATTTGGAATCAAGGATGTAGTTTGCAGAAATGACGTGAGTGCGGCGTGCCCACCGGTTTTTGGCTGCTGGTAAAATGTGCGCCTTTAGATACAGGCGACATTCCTGCAGAGATAAACCCCTGGGCCTCTTCACCCCCCCACCCTACCCCTTGTCTCTCCACCCACCACGGCCGGGTCCTGCTCGCTCAAGTGTGTGCATATGTGCGTGTGTGTGTGTATGTGTGTGTGTGTGTGCGCGCCCGTGTTTACGTCGGACGGGGGGTCGACGCGCCCTGCACGGTTGGCACTCGCAGGGGTGCAGCTGGGAAGTCATCTTCCAATTTGGGAGAACGTAAGAAAGACAGCGCAGGGCCATCAGGCATGCCAGTCAAGATCGTCACTTGCGGAGTGAGTACTACTCTTTTACTTTTCTTCACTTTTCTTAGGTCCTTCTACCTTTGGCAAGGTCTTAGATATGTGTCGTGTTTATCGATGGTGACGGAAATCCTGATATTTGCTTTCATCTTTTAAAATAACCTTTCATTCATTCAAATATTGACCTTTTTGGGGCTATCCTACAACTGGTGTCATCCTCAATCTAAACCTTCATAAGGAAAACAAACTAAGCAAGGATGCAATCCATGTATCTGCAAGGGTTTAAACTTGCACTTTTTTGTGTTTTTTTATTTTGTTTTTGGTGGAAAAGTCATACAAAAAATAGTGGCCATATTTTTTCTATGCTCACCTGGTATTAAATAGCTTTGCAATATAGGAAGGAGCAAGATTGCTCTGGATTATCTATGCAAATTTGGTGTATGCATGCGTCAAAGATTAGTGCAAGTGTGTCTGTTTTATTCTCTTAATCTTGTTTTTGACTTCCCTTGCCTCCCAAAGTTTGGTGTTCTAATTGTATGATGTCAAAAAGGATTAGCTGTGGTAAGTAAACCGTAGGTCAAAACTCCTCAGTTGGTTGATGAATGAATTCCACTCAGATCAACATTAGTGAAGACTGTGAATGCGTGCGTTATAATCCAGAGATCCAACAGAGCTACACACACTGAGCCTTGTTTACATGCAAGTCTTTAAAAGTACAAGGGTAAATCTTCAACTCCTTCATTTAAACACGGGAATGCACAGTAGTTACAATTAAGTGCATACTAAGTCCTTATCCAGAATGACCAGATGACACTATCCATCAGATAATACTGAGGACTCAAGCTTTGAACTTCATTGTGTACATAAACAAAATTGTTGAGTAATGCACACACCAGCACACACTTTGAACGTGTGCGTTATAATCCAGATGTATTCAATATCATTTTGTTCAGAATATTTTGAAAGCACATACACCAGGTAAGAATAGGTAGACTACCAAAGAGAAATGTTTTGTTTTTTTACGTGGACTAAAAAAAGAAAATAATATGATAATAATTGTCATAACAATAGTATTTTTTTAGAAAATTATAACAAAAAAATTACAAACTAAAAACACTTTTCAGTACAGTATTAATCAAAAGCAAATTTTCACCCATGATTTATCTTGCAATATAGCGCTTTAAAGTCATTGACTTAGCTGGTGTGTGCATTGTCTATGTACACAATGAAGCTCAAAGTACTAAAAGTACAGGGTTAAGTCTTCAACTCATTTATTCTTTCTGGGTCGAACTATGAATTGCGGTCAATTTCATTTGGAATTTTTTTTGCTATGTCTCTTCAGTTCATTGTATTCAATATGATTTTGTTCAGAAGATTTTAAAAGCACTTATAGCAGGTGAAATAGTTAGACTACCAAAGAGGAATGTTTTTATTTGGCATGGACTAAAAAAAAAGAAAAATATGATGATAATTGTAATAATAATAGTATTTTTTAGAATTTTTTTTTTTAAAGAACAAAATGACGGACTAAAAACACTTTTCAGTAGTATCCTAATATAGAGCATGGTCATCATGCTAAATCCTAGCTGTATATTCAGTACAATATTAATGAAAAGCAAATCTTCACCCATGATTTATCTTGTAATAAAGAGCTTTTAAAGTGTTTACTTATCTGGTGTGTGCATTACTCAACAATTTTGTTTATGTGCACAATGAAGCTCAAAGTACTAAAAGTACAGGGCTAAGTCTTCAACTCCTTCATTTATTCTTTCTGGGTCGAAATATGAATTGCGGTCAATTTCATTTGGAATTTTTTTTGCTATGTCTCTTCAGTTCTTTGTATTCAATATCATTTTGTTCTGAAGATTTTAAAAGCACGTATAGCAAGTAAAATAGGTAGACTACCAAAGAGGAATGTTTTTTTTGGCATGGACTAAAAAAAAGAAAAATATAATTGTAATAATAATAGTATTTTTCTAGATTTTTTCTTTTTTTTAAAGAAAAAAAAGACGGACTAAAAACACTTTTCAGTAGTATCCTAAAATAGAGCATGCTCATCATGTTAAATCCTAACTGTATATTCAGTACAGTATTAATAAAAAGCAAATTTTCACCCATGATTTATCTTGCAATAAAGAGCTTTTAAAGTGTTTACTTAGCTGGTGTGTGCATTACTCAACAATTTTGTCTATGTACACAATGAAGCTCAAAGTACTAAAAGTACAGGGCTAAGTCTTCAACTCCTTCATTTATTCTTTCTGGGTCAAACTATGAATTGCGGTCAATTTCATTTTGAATTTTTTTTTATGTCTCTTCAGTTCTTTGTATTTAATATCATTTTGTTCAAATGATTTTGAAAGCACTTATAGCAGGTACAGATGGGTAGACTACCAAAGAGGAATGTTTTATATATGGACAAAAAAAAAAAAGAAACATATGATAATAATTGTAATAATAATAGTATTCTTTTTTTTAGAATTTTTTTTTTTAAAGAAAAAAATGACGGACTCAAAACACTTTTCAGCAGTATCTTAAAATAGAACATGGTCATCATGCTAAATCCTAACTGTATAATCAGTACAGTATTAATAAAAAGCAAATTTTCACCCATGATTTATCTTGCAATAAAGAGCTTTTAGAGTGTTTACTTAGCTGGTGTGTGCATTACTCAACAATTTTGTTTATGTACAGAATGACGCTCAAAGTACTAAAAGTACAGGGCTAAGTCTTCATCTCTTTCATCTATTCTTTCTGGGTCGAGCTATGAATTGCGGTCAATTTCATTTGGAATTTTTTTTGCTATGTCTCTTCAGTTCTTTGTATTCAATATCATTTTGTTCAGAAGATTTTAAAAGCACTTATAGCAGGTAAAATAGGTAGACTACCAAAGAGGAATGTTTTTTTTGGCATGGACTAAAAAATAAAGAAAAATATGATAATAATTGTAATAATAATAGTATTTTTTTAGAATTTTTTTATTTTCATTATTTTATTTTTTTTAAATGACGGACAAAAAACTCTTTTCAGAAGAATCCTAAAACAGAGCATGTTCATCATGCTAAATCCTAGCTGTATATTGAACACAGTATTTAATCAAAAGCAATTTTTCACCCATGATTTATCTTCCAATAAAGAGCTTTAAAGTAATATACCTAGCTGGTGTGTGCATTACTCAAGTATTTTGTTTTTGTACACAATGAAGCTCAAAGCTTGAGTCCTCAGTATTATCTAATGCATCGTGTCATCTGGTCATTCTAGATAAGGACTTAGTATGCACTTAATTGGAACTACTGTGCACAAGGTATTCACCATATCTCATTTGAACACTTTGGATTTAACCCTTTTTGGTCATCCCTTCCAATCGATGTCAAGAACCATGACAATCTCATACATGAGCACAGCGGCTGCAGCACGGCCTAATATAACGAGCTGACCAATAAGAGAGGCTTAGAGGGAGACTTGGAGTGTGCGAAAGTAAAAAGTAAGACTGAACAAGATGCTTTGATGTCTATGAAGAACAGGTTTTACTTACAGACAGCATGTTGAGATTAGCACCGTAACGGCTTCTCTCAATTTCCGTAAATGTGCCCAATGCCGAAAAGGTCCCATGGGTCTCCATCTGACTGAGTCAACACTTACTCCATTTCTGTATCCGGCACCGCCTCAACCTGTGGGAGACAACTGCAGAGATGGCGGCTAAAGGGGAAAAGGCCTAAGAAAGAAAATCAATTTGTTGAGCAATTGCAAGTCAGCAGAAAAGGATGATGAAACAGCTGTTTAAGTATACTCTGCAGGAATTTCCAATTCCGCTGCTCAGTGTTCCTGTAAATGGTATAGAATGCCTGTGATCACACTCCTAGGAGTACATTTAGACGTCATTTATCAGGCAAAATTGGGGACATTTGAGAGAGGTGGTGGCGTTTATACATTTGTACTTAAACTTAATGGGTCCTATTATTCAAAACCGACTTTGCGTACCTGCGGGTACCTGCTTATGTGTTTTAAGGATCCCCATAAGTCCTGAAAATTTGAAATCAAATTGACACGTAGGAGGGCTACGGCTCCCAATGAAAACTGCCAACCAAACGGCACATTCCAATAGGACAGGGGTCGGCAACCCAAAATTGTGAAAGAACCATATTGGACCAAAAATGCGAACAAAAAATCGGTCTGGAGCCACAAAAAAATCAAAGCCTTTGTGACGGACTTCCTGCCGTCACCGTGTGGGTTGCTGTGACACTCGATACAAGATGCATCGTAGCAGGTTTGACTTGTGTTTAGTATTTCAATAACTAGGTCATCTTTTTGCCATTTGGTTTCGCCACTTTCTGGCTCGCGGGCTCTTCCTGCTGGTCGCAGCCCACCTTTCGGTGTTCGGTAGCTGCGTCTGGTGCGGGGGCTCATCGTGATCTGGGTCTCATTCGTCGTGCTCGTGGTCGTTGTTGTCGCGTGTTCTTTCTCCTACTTCTGCCTCGATCGTTCCTCCTTCGCCCCTTTTGTACTGCAGCAGCAGATGCAGAGATTGAGCACAGGTGTGTCGCTTACGCACCTGACTCGGTTGGCTGCAGCATCGCTCTGAGTGCTTCCCGCCTCTACTCTCCGCCGCATGCCCCGCCTCCTGGCTGCCATCTCGGGTAGGACCGCCGTCTGTCCTAACCCGCTGTCGGCTCGTCGGCTCCGCCTTTCCACAGCCTTATATAAGTCTTATAATGAAGACAACACATGATCTAAGTGTCTATATTAGCTATGCTAGCCTACTATCAAAGGCTGACGCAAATCTCCGTTGACAGAAATGTTGTATTTTATTTTTTATTGTACACATTTTTGCAACATTGGAAAACATTGGTAAAATGGAGGCTTCTCAGAGGGTGACATAACTTGCAGTCATGGATTGACCAAATAGGCCTGATTAGCACTCCAGCAGATCAATGAAAACAACAATGCTCACTTTTGTGTATTCACGCACAGCATAAAACGTTTGGTGGACAAAATGAGACAAAGAAGGAGTGGCATAAGACTTTAAAAAACTTTTCTGTGGCAGCATCATAAAAAGTTACAAACTACGATGACTTCAAGGATCGCTGACATTAGTAGGACAAACCGGTGCTTTCCAAATACTCATCAGTGAAGCATGTATAATATAAACAGTGGGATTTCTAACAATTAAGCAGGCTTTTGTCATTTTTTTCTCCTAAAAAAAATATGTTTTTCTTCATCTTTTTCCATTTTCACACTTCTCTGAAAGAGGTCCAGGGAGCCACATGCGGCTCTTTAGCGCCTCCCTTGAATTACTAGTTGTGGCGCTACTAAGCAATATTCTTTTCCCACTTGACAGTCTGTGGAAGAGCTACAGGACTTGGCTTTTGGTTGCATTTGTAACAAAGTCCTGGTTTAATTCCTGGCTTCATTTTCCCTGACAGAAGCCAGCATGTGCAAACTGTTAGGAAGGAAATGTGGCCTAAACCAACAATCTCCGAGATGAATCTAGCAAGTCATATAACAGTCATAGGTATTAGAACAGCTCATTGCCTTTAAATAGACTTGCTGGGGGTTGATTGCTTTAGGTGTGCAGCAATTGTCCCCTGCTCTGAAAACACTTTCCTGACTCTGGCCTTAAAGACCTCATCTTCCAGAGTCTAGCGTAAAATGTTCAGGCATATAATTAAAAAAATGTGGTATGGCAGTTTTGTCATTACCACTTTTTGAGGTGATTGTGTCTGCTGATCATGGCAACGTCCATCCATCCATCCATCTTCTTCCGATTATCCGAGGTCGGGTCGCGGGGGCAACAACCTAAGCAGGGAAACCCAGACTTCCCTTTCCCCAGCCACTTCGTCTAGCTCTTCCCGGGGGATCCCGAGGCGTTTCCAGGCCAGCCGGGAGACATAGTCTTCCCAACGTGTCCTGGGTCTTCCCCGTGGCCTCCTACCGGTTGGACGTGCCCTAAACACCTCCCTAGGGAGGCGTTCGGGTGGCATCCTGACCAGATGCCCGAACCACCTCATCTGGCTCTTCTCGATGTGAAGGAGCAGCGGCTTTACTTTGAGTTCCTCCCGGAGATGGCATTCCACCCTTTTCCGGGCGAGAACCATGGACTCGGACTTGGAGGTGCTGATTCTCATTCCGGTCGCTTCACACTCGGCTGCAAACCGATCCAGCGAGAGCTGAAGATCCCGGTCAGATGAAGCCATCAGGACCACATCATCTGCAAAAAGCAGAGACCTAATCCTGCGGTCACCAAACCGGAACCGCTCAACGCCTTGACTGCGCCTAGAAATTCTGTCCATAAAAGTTATGAACAGAATCGGTGACAAAGGACAGCCTTGGCGGAGTCCAACCCTCACTGGAAATGTGTTCGACTTACTGCCGGCAATGCGGACCAAGCTCTGGCACTGATCGTACAGGGAGTGGACCGCCTCAATAAGACAGTCCAATACCCCATACTTTCTGAGCACTCCCCACAGGACTTCCCGAGGGACACGGTCAAATGCCTTCTCCAAGTCCACAAAGCACATGTAGACTGGTTGGGCAAACTCCCATGCACCCTCAAGAACCCTGCCGAGAGTATAGAGCTGGTCCACAGTTCCACGACCAGGACGAAAACCACATTGTTCCTCCTGAATCCGAGGTTCGACTATCCGGCGTAGCCTCCTCTCCAGTACACTGAGGAGTGTTATCCCACGATAGTTGGAACAGACCCTCCGGTCCCCCTTCTTAAAGAGAGGAACCACCACCCGGCCTGCCAATCTAGAGGTACCGCCCCTGATGTCCACGCGATGCTGCAGAGTCTTGTCAACCAAGACAGCCCCACGGCATCCAGAGCCTTAAGGAACTCCGGGCGGATCTCGTCCACCCCCGGGGCCTTTCCACCGAGGAGCTTTTTAACTATCTCAGCAACCTCAGCCCCAGAAATAGGAGAGTCCACCACAGATTCCCCAGGCACTGCTTCCTCATAGGAAGAGGTGTTGTTGGGATTTAGGAGGTCTTCGAAGTATTCCTTCCACATATCCACAACATCCGCAGTTGAGGTCAGCAGAACACCTTCCGCACCATACACGGTCTTGATAGTGCACTGCTTCCCCTTCCTGAAGCAGCGGACGGTGGTCAGGAATCGCTTCGAAGCCGTCCGGAAGTCGTTTTCCATGGCTTCCCCGAACTCCTCCCATGTCCGAGTTTTTGCCTCAGCAACCACTGAAGCTGCACACCGCTTGGCCTGTCGGTACCTGTCAACTGCCTCCGGAGTCTTATGAGCCAAAAGGACCCGATAGGACTCCTTCTTCAGCTTGACGGCATCCCTCACCGCTGGTGTCCACCAAGGGGTTTTAGGATTTCCGCCTCGACAGGCACCAACTACCTTGCGGCCACAGCTCCGATCAGCAATAGAGGTGCGGAACATGGTCCACTCGGACTCAATGTCCAGCACCTCCCTCGTGACATGTTCGAAGTTCTTCCGGAGGTGGGAATTGAAACTTTCTCTGACAGGAGACTCTGCCAGACATTCCCAGCAGACCCTCACACTGCGTTTGGGCCTGCCAGGTCTGTCCGGCATCCTCCCCCACCATCGCAGCCAACTCACCACCAGGTGGTGATCGGTAGAAAGCTCCGCCCCTCTCTTCACCCGAGTGTCCAAAACATGAGGCCGCAAATCCGATGACACAACTACAAAGTCGATCATGGAACTGCGGCCTAGGGTGTCCTGGTGCCAAGTGCACATATGGACACCCTTATGTTTGAACATGGTGTTTGTAATGGACAAACTGTGACGAGCACAAAAGTCCAATACAAAACACCACTCGGCTTCAGATCCGGGCGGCCATTCTTCCCAATCACGCCTCTCCAGGTTTCACTGTCGTTGCCAACATGAGCGTTGAAGTCCCCCAGTAGGACAAGGGAATCAACCGGGGGAGCACTTTCCAGTACTCCCTCGAGTGTTCCCATAAAGGGTGGGTACTCTGAACTGCTGTTTGGTGCGTAAGCACAAACAACCGTCAGGACCCGTCCCCCCACCCGAAGGCGGAGGGAGGCTACCCTTTCATCCACTGGGTTGAACTCCAACGTGCAGGCTTTAAGCCGAAGGGCAACCAGAATTGACACCCCAGCCCGTCGCCTCTCGCTGTCGGCAACGCCAGAGTGGAAGAGGGTCCAATCCCTCTCGAGAGAAGTGGTTCCAGAGCCCTTGCTGTGCGTCGAAGTGAGTCCGACTATATCCAGCCGGAACTTCTCCACTTTGCGCACTAGCTCGGGCTCTTTCCCCCCCAGTGAGGTGACGTTCCACGTCCCAAGAGCTAGCTTCTGTAGCCGAGGATCGGACCGCCAAGTGCCCTGCCTTCGGCTGCCGCCCAGCTCACATTGCACCCGACCTCTATGGCCCCTGCTATGGGTGGTGAGCCCATTGGAGGGGTGACCCACGTTACCTCTTCGGGCTGTGCCCGGCCGGGCCCCATGGGAACAGGCCCGGCCACCAGGCGCTCGCCATCGTGCCCCACCTCCGGGCCTGGCTCCAGAAGGGGGCCCCGGTGACCCGCATCCGGGCGAGGGAAATCTGGGTCCATGTTTTGTCTTCTTCATAGAGGTCTTCGAGCTGCTCTTTGTCTGATCCCTCACCTAGAACCTGTTTGCCTTGGGAGACCCTACCAGGGGGCATAAAGCCCCCGGACAACATAGCTCCTAGGATCATTGGGACACGCAAACCCCTCTACCACGATAAGGTGGCAGCTCAGAGAGGAGTCATGGCAACGTATTTACAACTAATCAGGCTTATAAAACACAACTGGACTGGTTAATATAAATAATGTTGGTAACACTTTTGAATGAGGATCATATTCACCATTAATTAGTTGCTTATTAAAACAACAAAGACTTAATTTTGAGTAATTTGAACACTATATATAAGGGTTAGGGTTAGGGTTTGGGTAAGGGCTAGGGTTACTAAGAAGCAATAATTCTGAGGTTATTGAAGGAACACGTTTAGTTAATGGCTTACTGGTTATATAATAAAGCCATGCAGAATAAGGCATTAATAAGTACTTAATCATGAGTAATTAGGAGCCAATATGTTACTAATTTCCATGTTAATAAGCAACTAATTAATGGTGAATATGTGTTCCCCATACTAAAGTGCTACCATCATCGTATTTCTACTGAATGACTTGTGCATTTTCTCAATGCTATTGTAAGTATGCAGATTCTTCAGATTTAAAGGCCCACTGAAATGAGATTTTCTTATTTAAACTGGGATAGCAGGTCCATTCTATGTGTCATACTTGATCATTTCGCAATATTGCCATATTTTTGCTGAAAGGATTTAGTAGAGAACATCCACGATAAAGTTCGCAACTTTTGGTCGCTAATAAAAAAGCCTTGACTTTACCGGAAGTTGCAGACGATGACGTCACCTGTGTGAGGGCTCCTCATACCCTCACATTGTTTATATTGGAGCCTCCAACAAAAAGAGCTATTCGGACCGAGAAAACGACAATTTCCCCATTATTTTGAGCGAGGATGAAAGATTTGTGGCTGAGGATATTGATAGAGAAGGAATATAAAAAATTAAAATAAAAAAATAAAGTAAAAAAAAAAATAAGGCGATTGCATGGTGAGCGACTCAGATGTTTTTAGACACATTTACTAGGATAATTCTGGGAAATCCCATATCTTTCTATTGTGTTGCTGGTGTTTTAGTGAGATTATATAGTACCTGATAGTCGGAGGGGTGTGTCCACGGATGTCTTGACGCCAGTCTCTGAGGGAATTAGTCACGGCAGCAGCAGCACGACAGACGTTCCGCTGATCTCCGGTAAGAGGCGACTTTTTACCACAATTTTCTCACCGAAACCTGCCGGTTGACAAGTGGTCGGGATCCATGTTCGCTTGACCGCTCTGATCCATAGTAAAGCTTCACCTCCGGGAATTTTAAACAAGGAAACACCGTGTGTATGTGTGGCTAAAGGCTAAATCGTCCCACCTGCATTTTCTACTTTCACTTCTCCATTATTAATATTCAGCAACACAGATGTCCAAAATACTGTGTAATTGCGTGATGAGAAGAAAGGACTTTTAGCCGCTAGCGGTGCTGCGCTAATATGTCCCCTCCAACTCGAGACGTCACACGCACGCGTCATCATTCCGCGACGTTTTCAACAAGAAACTCCGTGGGAAATTTAAAATTGCCGTATTGGCATGTGTTGCAATGTTAATATTTCATCATTGATATATAAACTATCAGACTGCGTGGTTGGTAGTAGTGGGTTTCAGTAGGATGTGTTGATCTCAGTTATGTCTTCATGTTAATCGCAGCCACTGAGCTTCCAAACACTGCAGTCCACCACTGAGAGGGTGATGTCATGATGTCTGCTGCAGCACCAGCTGAGCAGAATGAAAGTGTCCGTTTGGGCTGGTGGGGAGTTCACAACAGTGGATCATTGTTGTAAATGAATCTACCTTGTAGTTTTGCATTCTATTTGGCCGGTATTAGACACCCGTAGACCACTGTGCAACACCGCCCATGTTAATGGCGGAGCCGGAAAGCAGGTTATTGTTTTCTTCCCACAAACAGAATGATTAATTGGCTCACTCATCCCTGTTCAGACCCAGAGCCTGAAGCGTGTCCTTTCCCAGGGAATAATCAGCGAGCAGCACATTCATCTAAATTATGTACCGGCAAATGTAGCGAAGGACTGAGTTCCGAAGCATTTAATGGGCGTTGTATGTTATTTTTAATACTGACATGCATCGCATGTTTATTTCTGAGACAGCTGGGCTCGGGCGGGGTTGATGCGTCCTTATCATAATGCACACTCACTCATTGACGCAGGCAGATACACAAAAATGTCTCACCTCAATGAGAGTGCATTTGCTGTTAACATGTTATCGTTCAGCTTGGTGGACTGTGGTGTGAGGCCTCCATGGGGGCGGGGTGTGGTGGAGGGGTTGGGGGGGGGGGGGGTCTCCAGGGTGTCTCCATGGTAGATGAGTCTGCATCAGCTGTGTTAGCTCCCTCAGTGATGACAGGATGTTTCTGGTGTCTCCATGGTACTTGAAAAACATTCCACACAACAAACTATCCTTTTGTTGTCTTTTGCAGTGCATTTGTAACTTAAAAGGGAGCAGAAAAAGTAGGGGGAATTCCCCCAAAAAGTTCACAATCATGATGAAACACATAACGACGGATATCCTATTTTTTTAATGCATTCTATCCATCCATCCATTTTCTACCGCTTATTCCCTTTTTTGGGGTCGCGGGGGGAGCTGGCGCCTATCTCAGCTACAATCGGGCGGAAGGCGGGGTACACCCTGGACAAGTCGCCACCTCATCGCAGGGCCAACACAGATAGACAGACAACATTCACACACTAGGGCCAATTTAGTGTTGCCAATCAACCTATCCCCAGGTGCATGTCTTTGGAAGTGGGAGGAAGCCGGAGTACCCGGAGGGAACCCACGCATTCACGGGGAGAACATGCAAACTCTAACTCGTAAATATATGTAAATAATAGTATGCTCATAATGGGAGGTCCTCTATTCCACATATAAAACCCAATAATAAACCTCCAAAAAGCACTGACAATACTCCATTTACATTTAGTGATGAATATTACCCAACTATTAGTGATATTGTTATTATAAGCTCTAACGCAGACAAACTATTTATAGCGGCATTGTAATCACAAGCTTGTGTGCCAATGTTGACATGATCGACTGATCAGCTGCTTCTTCATTTCCTTGCTCGTCAAGCTTTATTTAAGCCATTAATCTAATGCTTCTCACCTGGAAAGTAGAAGGATAAAGATGTATTCCGACAAGTCAGCACATTTTGACAGCCAATTTAGACACTGGAATGGCGATCTCAACACGAAAAGACGTAATCATCGCGAGGATTATGAGTCATTTGTCATCTAATTGGGAATATATGAATATCCTAGCAGTCGTCATCCTAATGACAGCAGACGTTGTACAGTAAGTGGTGTTGTATTGTGTTTGTTGTATCTTATAAAGGCTGCAGGGAGTAATAATCAGTGGTGTTGTTAAAACAAGCAAACATCGTAATTAGTTTTTCTTAACTAATGGGCCGCCTATGCTTAAAATGAGCAAAATACGTAAATATTACTTTTACCGTGCATTTGTGACTTAAAGGGGAGCTGCGCTTTTATATTTTTTTATTTTTTCTATCGTTCACGATCATTATGAAAAACACAATGACGGAAGTCCTTTTTTTTGATGCATTCTGACTCGTAAATAAAAGTATGCTCATAATGGGAGGTCCTCTATTCCACACATAAAACCCAATAATAAACCTCCAAAAAGCACTGACAATACTCCATTTACATTTAGTGATGAATATTACCCAACTATTAGTGATATTGTTATTATAAGCTCTAACGCAGACAAACTATTTATAGCGGTGCTGTAATCACATGCTTATGTGCCAATGTTGACATAATCGATTGATCAGCTGCTTCTTCATTTCGTTGCTCATTAACTTTTTTCTAGATCATAAATAATGCCTCTCACCTGGAAAGTAGAAGGATGAAGCTGTATTCCGACAAGTCGGTACATTTCGACAGCCAATTTAGACACTGGAATGGCGATAACGACACGAAAATACATTATTATCGCGAGGATTATGAATAATTTTTCATCTAAATGGGAATATATGAATGTCCCAGCAGTCGTCATCCTAATGACAGCAGACATTGTACAGTAAGTGGTGTTGTATTATGTTTGTTGGGATCTTATAAAGTCCGCAGGGAGTAATAATCAGTGATGTTGTTAAAACAAGCAAACATCGTAATTAGTTTTTTTTTTTAATTAATTTGCCGCGTATGCTTAAAATTAGCAAAATACATAAATATCACTTTTGCAGTGCATTTGTGACTTAAAGGGGAGCTGCGCTTTTATATTTTTTTTCTCTATTGTTCACAATCATTATGAAAGACATATCAACGCAAGTCCTTCTTTTTAATGCATTCTGACTAAATAAACGTAAATAAAAGTATGCTCATAATGGGAGGTCCTCTATTCCACACGTAAAACCCAATAAAAAAAAAACATCCAAAAAGCGCTTACAATACACCATTTACATTTAGTGACTAATATTACCCAAGTATTAGTGATATTGTTATTACAAGCTCTAACGCAGACAAACTATTTATAGTGGCGCTGTAATCACATGCTTGTGTGCCAATGTTGACATCATCGATTGATCAGCTGCTTCTTCATTAAACTTTTTTCTAGATCATAAATAATGCCTCACCTGGAAAGTAGAAGGATGAAGCTGTATTCCGACAAGTCGGTACATTTTGACAGCCAATTTAGACACTGGAATGGCGATAACGACACGAAAAGACGTTTTCATCGCGAGGATTATGAGTCATTTGTCATCTAAATGGGAATATATGAATATCCTAGCAGTCGTCATCCTAATGACAGCAGACATTGTACAGTAAGTGGTGTTGTATTATGTTTGTTGTATCTTATAAAGGCTGCAGTGAGTAATAATTTGTGATGTTGTTAAAAACAACCGAACGTCATAATGACTTTTTTAAATTAATGCACCTCGTATGTTTAAAATGAGCAAAATACATAAAGATTAAATGTCATTATGAATGGGTGGATGGATTAGGGTGGTCAAAAATAACAAGTTAACAAATGTGATTAATCATAAAAAAGTAATCACGATATTTCTGCACATACGCAGATGGATCACTTAATTTATTTTGACCGCACATGCTCCTTAACCTCAAACATGGATGGTTACCTGAAAGTCTGAGGGTTGCTATACAACAGCGCTTTTTAATTACTTTCAGTTGGGCACCCCCGGAGGAAGAATAAAACATCTCATTCTCTGCAGTAATGTGCAAATCGATACCGACATATCGATACCAAAGATACCCAATTGTTATATTCTCATATTGATTCTAAAATCAAGGCAGAACTGGGTACCAGGGGTTATTGGATGTGCCTCACAATAAGAAGGTCTTGGGTTCGATCACCGGGCGTGGGGTCTTTCTGTGTGGAGTCTCGATGTTTTCCCGAGACTTTGCGGTTTCCTTACAGGTACCTCCCACCTCCAAAGACATGCACCTGGGGATAAGTTGACTGGCAACACTAAATCTGCGAATGAATGTGAGTGTGAATGTTTGTCTATCTGTGTTGGCCCTGCGATGAGGTGGCGACTTGTCCAGGGTGTACCCCACCTTCCGCCTGATTGTAGCAGAGATAGGCACCAGCGTCCCCCACAACCCCAAAGGGAATAAGCGGTTGAAAATGGATGGATGGATGGATGGATGTATCCCTAAGGTATAAAACAATGTTAACAGGCTTGAACCATTTCTTATTGAAAAATAAAAATAAATAAGCTCAATAAATAATGATACATTTAAATTGATCAGCAGTATTAACTCAGGAGCACAATGTATAAAACACTTCAACCTTCAAAACAAAAATAAAACAATTATTGCTGATTTGTTATTTTAAATAATCTACAAGTGAGGAAATCAGGATCAATGGATACAATCAGTACATTTCTTAGTGCACAGCTTTCTGAAGCAGGGTTGGGAGCATGATACTGATAAAGCACCCTGGCATCGCAGCCCCACATTTTGAGGAGGACTGCTGTGATGAGGTGACGACTTGTCCAGGGTGTACAACGCCTTCCGCCCGAATGCAGCTGAGATAGGCTCCAGCACCCCCTGCCACCCCAAAAGGGACAAGCAGTAGAAAATGGATGGATGGATGCTATACAGTCAGTGATCAGGTCAATGCTTGTACGCTAGTGCAAAGATTAGTGAGGAGACTCTGACAGTTGTGATTGTTCACTTGCAAATAAACCCTGCTGGGATTTAAAATATTACTCTTTGCAAACTGAATGCACTTTCAAGAAAGCTACTCCAACCTTTATCAATCAATCAAACTTTACTTACACAAATGTCTCAAAGGGCTGTACAAGCCATAACGACATCCTCGTTTCAGATCCCGCATCAGGTCAAGAAAAACTACACCCAAAAGGCACAAGGATAAACCTTGGGTGTGGTTACCCCCACCCCCTTGGGTGACCGGTGCAAAGAATGCCAAGTGGGTACAGTAAATAATGTGAGAGTCCAGTCCTTGGGGGGCCAGCAGGGGATCCTCTTGTATGTTGACACATCGGGGCGCAGAGACCTCACCAACTGATTTATTTTAGAGCAGTGGGTCATCCCGGGTCCCAACTTGGAACAGCTAGCGCTTCCTCCATGGAAGCTGGTAACCTCTCCATGCAGTAGAGTGTCACAGAGCAGAAACGAGAGACGGCAGATCAACTGGTCTAAAAAGGGGCCTTTTTAAAGGCTGGGGTGTATACTGTAAGTTAGTTTTAAAAAGTGACTTCAATGCCTCTACTGAGTTAGCATCTGTAACTGTTACCAGTAGGGTATTCCACAGTACTGGAGCCCGAATAGAAAAAGCTGTATAGCACTCAGACTCTTTTTGGGCTCTGGGAATCACTAATAAGCCGGAGTTCTTTGAACGAAGATTTCTGGCCGGGACATACTATAGTACAATACAATTGGCAAGATAGGCTGGAGCTACACCGTGTAGTATTTCATACGTAAGTAGTAAAACCTTAAAGTCACAACTTAAGTGCACAGGAAGTCAGTGCAGGTGAGCCAGTATAGGCGTAATATGATCAATGTGACTTAGTAACCTAATATACATAAATGTAGTATATTTAACTGAGACTTAGGCTTAGACTTCCTTTTATCCATAAATTCCATTTTCTACCGCTTATTCCCTTTGGGGTGCCGGGGGTCGCTGGTGCCTATCTCAGCTACAATCGGGCGGAAGCCGGGCTACACCCTGGACAAGTCACCACCTCATCACAGGGCTGGACTTCCTTTTATTCTCATTCAAATTTTAAATTTACATTACAGATAAGAACAACATTTCGTTGCATTAGCTCATTGTAGTGCAGGACAAAATAGCAATAAGGTGCAGATATAAATAAATAGATTACTGTACAGATAAATTTATTGCATTTTTTCAAATGCATCCACGTTTATTTTGGACGGGTCTCTCGCTACTATATGGCTCCTCTTTGGACTGGACTCTCACCGTTATGTTAGATCCACTATGGATTGGACTTTCACAATATCATGTTAGACCCGCTCGACATCCATTGCTTTCGGTCCCCTGGGGGGGGGGGGGCGGGTTTGCCCACATATGCGGTCCTCTCCAAGGTTTCTCATAGTCATCATTGTCACTGTCACCGATGTCCCACTGAGGTGAGTTTTTCCCTTGTCCTTATGTGGGCTCTACTGAGGATATTGTTGTGGTTTGTGCAGCCCTATGAGACACTTGGGGCTATATAAATAAACATTGATTGATTGATTGATTATGGATGTATGTTATATTGTCTGTAGTATATTCCAGTGAGTTAATCTGTTTTTGTGGGGAATTGAGGGGATTATTTTGATATGTTCAAGAGTCTTATGGCCTGAGGGAAGAAGCTGTTACAGAACCTGGAGGTCCTACTACGAAGGCTGCGGAACCTCTTTCTAGAGTCCAGCAGTGAAAACAGTCCTTGGTGGGGGTGGGAGGAGTCTCTGCAGATTTTCTGAGCCCTGGTCAGGCAGCGGCTTTTTGCGATTTCCTGGATCGGAGGAAGAGGAGTCCTTATGTGGTTTTAAAAAAATCATTTGACGAGACTAATTATGATGAACGAGAGTCACCCAAACATGTTTTGTGGGTCTCACCAGTGTGCAGGATGCAGCCTTTTAATTTGGCCCTGTGTGAAGGGAATTTATTGTCTGTGTTCCATGTTATTTATTGTGTCTTGCATTGACAAGAATACACAGGATTAAAAAGACTCCTTAGGGCAGGGGTCGGGAACCTTTTTGGCTGAGAGAGCCATGAAAGCCAAATAATTCAAAATTTATTTCCATGAGAGCCATATCATATTTTTTAACACTGAATACAACTAAATGCGTGCATTTTTAAGTAAGACCAACATTTTTAGAGTATAATAAGTCTCTTATTCTTTTTAATAACACTGTTATTCTGAAGCTAACCAATAATAAATAAAATGTCATGTCTGTTGATCATGTTTTTGTTTGGCCATGTGCTGTTTGTCCGTTGGACTCTTTAAGTTCCTGTTTTTTTCCACTCCCTTGTCTGGTTTCCTTGGTTACTCATTTTGTT
>NC_084617.1:57068132-57071122 GCF_033978795.1 Nerophis ophidion | reverse complement strand
CACTTAGTTGCTTTTAGCTGCGGGCATTACATTACGGGCTATTCTCACGGTTTCTTGTCTCTCCTTCTCACAGAGAGATGAAATGAGCGCACCTTTTTACATACGTAACATACTGTCGCGCGCGCAACGTCATACGCCCTCGCCGAGCACAGAGGTATAGCGGAACGGATAATGTTAGCTGTGGTAATTGGTGCAAACGTAGCGGTGCGAGTGGTAATACGAGAGAAAAGGTGCGAATCTGGTATCAAATGTAGGAAGAAGAATCAATTCCCAAGAAAAACAGCACGGGGTCCATCGTCTGGCGGTGGTTTGGCTTCAAGCGGGAAGATGTTGAACAGACAACCGTAATTTGTCATGTATGCGGCAAAAGCGTCGCTACAAAAAGTAGCAGCACTACTAATTTGTAGCATCATTTGAAAAGTCACCCGCTAGAGAATGAAGAGTGCTTGAAACTCTGCATTTCAACATTTCCGGCCGGTGCCACTCCCACAAAATGCCGAAGCAACCAGCACTGCTCCAATTGAGCCTAGCCTCTTCTATTTCCAGATCATCACCATGTGAAAAAAACTGAAGGAGATAACATCCGCAGGAACCTACCACATAGCGAAGGAAATACACTATTTGATCTTCTATTATGCAGCTAATTTTTATTTGACAATTATTGAAATATCTTGTGTGACATCATGCACAAAAGTGCACTTTATTTGTTTTAAAACATTGTAGTGGCGTTCTGTACAAAAAGTGCACTTTAATTTAGTGTTGTTTTGATATGTCATCTTAGTGACATCATGCACAAAATTGCACTCATAGCTTGTTTTTTAAAAAAACAATTAAAAAAAGTGTATGTCCTTTAAAATGTCTATGGCAATCTTGCATGTTCAGTTTTGGAAATGACATGAATGTTTGTGCCACTGCTTAATAACTGTTTAACAAATACCGTTTTGGTAAATTGACTTAGTTGTGATTTCCCTCTCTGCATGAAAGTTTAAAATGAGCAAATATTAATGCAGTAGGAACAAGAATGTTTTAATGTAGACACATAGAATCGTCAAGTGTCAATTCAAGGCTAAAGCAAAATATCGAGATGTGTATTGTGAATCGTGACATGTCCTAAAAATATTGAGATATTAATAAAAAGACCATATTGCCCGGCCCTAGTTGTACCTCAAAATAACAGTGCTTGGAGATAACAGCTGTCTCTTGGCTAACTGCTTGGCTTTAAAGGGGAACTGCCCTTTTTCTGGAATTGTGCCTATCGTTTACAATCATGACAACAGATGTATATTTTTCATGCATTCTAAATAATACATGCGATCAAAAGTCCGCTTACGATGGAGGTTATGGAAGTCGCTCTATTATGCCTGTAAAAGCCTTAAAAAAACATCTAAACACCTCTATTAAAAGTTGCATATACATTATGTAAGTATATATGTAATGTTGTAATGGACACATTTATAATAACATTTAATATATTTTGTTGTACTCACTCCAGACTTCATAAGAGCCAAAAAACATAGTAAAACATCACTTACTGTGCAATGTCTGCTGTCATTGCACAATTATATTCCCGTTTTGGATTAAAAATTACTCATAATACTCAAGAAGAAAAGGGGGGTGGAACCAAGCATATTTTTGTGTAGTTTCCACCTTTTTTGGGTCTCAATCGGCTGTCAAGTGTACCAACACGTCGGAGTACATCCTCATCCTTCTACTATCCAAGTGAGAGGCATGATTTAAAATCGACAATAAACTTTCACAAGCAAATGAAGCGAGGAAGCATCTTACCACTTGATGATGTCAACATTTATAACGCTAGTGATCACGGCGCGGCTATAAATTGTTTTCTGCGTTACCGCTTATAATAACACCATCACTAATACTTGGTTAATATTAAAGTCACATAATGTAAGTGGAGTATTGTTGGCGCTTTTTGGATGTTTTTTATTGGGTTTCATGGGCGGAATAAAGGACCTCTACTGTAAGCGGACTTTTATTTAGGAGTTAGAACTATGTTTTTTAAAAATACGTCCGTCGTCATTCTTTTATAATGATTGTGTTCGAGCCGAAGACATGCACCTGGGGATAGGTTGATTGGCAACACCAAATTGGCCCTAGTGTGTGAATGTGAGTGTGAATGTTGTATGTCTATCTGTGTTGGCCCTGCGATGAGATGGCGACTTGTCCAGGGTGTACCCCGCCTTCCGCCCGACTGTAGCTGAGATAGGCGCCAGCGCCTCCCGCGACCCCAAAAGGGAATAAGCGGTAGAAAATGGATGGATGGATGGTGTTCGGACCGCGAAATTCCCCAAAAACTGCAGTTCCCCTTTTAAGGTGCAAGAAACATTTGAGTTCCAAGCAAATGTCACAGTGAAACCCGTGACCTTTGACCAAAAAAACCTGGTCTTACTCGTAACTTTGTTCTACAGCCATGGGAACGGAGTAAGTAAGATGATATTCATTGAATTAAACAAAGAAATCATCAGAACCATGCCCAAAGATGTCGCCAAATTGGTGAAACAATTTGAATGTACTGTATCACTGCTAGTCTGCAACATACTGAAGCAAATTGGTTCTAATGGCAGCCAAGAATGTTAAATAATATTCAAACGGCGGACATTTTTTCATGAAAATATGAAAAAGCTGCTGATGGTGTGTTTGACAGAGAAGCAGCTGGAACAAACTACTGTAGAAGTTCGTTCTTCAAGGTAAATGCTGGACATTATTATTGATTTACTTAACAAAAGTACTGCAATTTTCAGTAGTATATTTTACTGTATTGCTTGTATTCTTTTCTAAAAAGTTAGTTTTTCTTTTTAAAAGACATGATACATATTACATCAATGCGGTTTTGGGTGTCCAAGCAACCAACTAAATTGATTTTAATTCAGTTCAATAGTAGACATTGATTTGAGATACAAGTGTTTTGAGTTAAGTGCTCCGGCACAGAACCATTTAAGCTTGTGAGTTCAGGTACTGCTGTATTGGATCAT